>NW_021133367.1:0-621 GCF_004193835.3 Ostrinia furnacalis
CGAAAAGACGTCCACTGCTGGACAAAGGCCTCCCCCAAGGATTTCCACGAAGACCGATCCTGCACCGCTCGCATACAGGCACCTCCCGCGACCTTCACCAGATCGTCGGTCCACCTAGTGGGAGGCCTGCCCACGCTACGTCTTTCGGCTCGTGGTCGCCACTCAAGAACTTTCCTGCCCCAGCGCCCATCAGCTCTACGAGCTATGTGCCCCGCCCCGTCTATCAAATCAATGTCGCATAATGTTATCGCAATGTGTGTGGCCCTTGGCCAAATCACAGAAGCCTATGCGAAGAAAGAGCACTTGAATGACAATGAAAATCAGGGTTACCATTTTATAAGATCTCCTCACTATGGAGGGTAACAAAGTAACATTAATAATCTAGCCATTAATTACATTTATTACCTATACGAGAAAGTAAAGCAACATGCGGTTTTATTTTAATTTGTAAAATATTTGTAACAGTTTGTTCCAAGTTTAGTTTTACAACAGTATTGCTGTTTCAGCTGTCACTGTGAAGCTTTGGGAAAATAAATAAATACAAAAAATATTAACATAAATATTTATTTAAGTTACACTGTGTGACAGTCTTTGACACTAAACAAACTCTTCAGCTTAATA
>NW_021133368.1:0-722 GCF_004193835.3 Ostrinia furnacalis
GTTTTGTTAACGACGGACAACTACTTACACTGCGCGTGGCATGACACGCACTTGGCCAATTTTTTTACTTAAGATTTAAACCCAGTTTTCTGGCAAACTCTATTTCTCTATTTCTTGCGGAAAAAATTACGTGATATTTCCTGAGACCCCCCCTCTCCCCCACGTGAGATTTAGTGAGGTTTTTGTTGACCCCCTCCCCCCCCTAAAAGTCTCACGTAATTTATGGACGCCCCCTAAGAGATCTCTAATAACCTTGATCACATTAAGGCAAATTCAGATACCTACAGCAGCAGAAGAGTGGTTGAAAAGCAAATCTATGACATAAATGCGAAATACTACTCACTAATCATTGTAAATCTGAGATTTCATAATTAATCAATTATGAAATCTTAGAAACTATAACATCTACAAACTTGAAATTTAGCAGGTAGGTTCCTTTTAGGGTGCAGGTAGACATCAGCTAAGAACGGATTTTACGAAACTCCATCCCTAAGGGGGTAAAACGGGATCCAAGCGTACGAAGTTGCGGGCGGCCGCTAGTCATCAATATAATATATAATTCATGCTAAATCATGTATTTCCTCCGCCATTTTCCGCAGTTTGGCACCTCACGTCACATCATTTTACCGAAGTCAGCCTTATAGCTTCGGCGCAGTGCCGATCACTGACGTTTATCAACATAATTAACTTTTTAAAAAAATAAAACCGACTTCAAATGCGTT
>NW_021133369.1:0-1365 GCF_004193835.3 Ostrinia furnacalis
TCACAGATATGGATTAGAGTAGATACAGCAAGTTGCTCGTCAAAGCGTGCCATTCCGATATGTACAAATGGACATACATGGTCTAGTGATGTACATGTTGTTAATTGTAAGCCGATTACAACAATCGATTACGATGATTTTACGAGGACAGTAGTACGAACACGGTAAAATGAATAAATTATTAACGGATTGAGAATTGTAATTAACAGCACAAGTAACAAATAATTAATTAGAATAAAGTAGCAGTAGAAGAAGTATAAAGTAGGATTGTTTTTAATACATATCCTGTGATGTACTATTAAGAGTAATATATGTGGTGCACTCATACCGATCCCAAGGAACCGTACTCTACTCATAACATTATGACACACACAGATCCGTGTATTCATACACCAGACAAGTTTTTGTATTGAATCGCTGGTAGGGTGAAAAAAATAATGAGATTTGACGATTTGTAAGAATTAATTTATTTAAAGAGGAAAATAAAGCTGTTTTTGGTTTTGTATCGGGCCCCCGGGAAACCCCAAGTGCCAGACTTTTTCAAATAGACAGAAGGCATCTGCCTAAGGAAGTTCTATAATTTTGCCATTACCTTTTTTATAAATGACGGCGGAAGAACAATTTTATTCAAACCTTTTGATTTGTTTTGATTATTTTATAGGGCTCGTCTAAAGCACAATACTATTCATTGCACTTATAATTATGAAGAAAAATCTTTTCTGTTTCATTTTACTTCGAACGTTTTTTACCACATTGAATTTTGTCGTTTAGAAATATCGTCAAAACTAGGTACCTGACTTAGCTTTATGAAACAAAACGTATTGGCAAAACTACGCATTTTTACATTTATTAAAAACTAGCTGACCCGGTGAACTTTGTTCCGCCTTAATAAATAAGCAGACTTTTTTTTTAATTTCGAACGGGATAAAAAGTATCCTATGTCCTTCTCCTGGCTCTAAACTACCTCCCTGACAATTTTCAGCTTAATCGGTTCAGCCGTTCTTGAGTTATAAGTGGAGTAACTAACACGACTTTCTTCTATATAGTGTGTCCGGGCATGTAGTGATCAAACTTTAAGGGCGTAATTTATGGACAATTTTATCGGTGAAAATACTTTAAATTTGGGGCTTGACCCATTTCTCGCATATTTATAAGGATTTAAGTTTTTAATTTTAAGTTTTCACCTCTTCCTTCAAAAACAAGTGATAGCGTGGGTAACTTAACACTAATAAGCAAATATTTTATATCATGCGATAGCCAATAAAATTATCTACTAGTAGAAGTAGAAAACAGACAAAAGTTTCATACATTTTAAGGGTGTTAGAATGGATTTAATTAGAAATAAACATGATTTTTTTCACATCT
>NW_021133370.1:0-3974 GCF_004193835.3 Ostrinia furnacalis
ATAATCATTTATTTCAGTTTGAAAATATGCTGACGATAATTATTATTATTCTGTATAATGATTTATTTTCTTTTTTAAATTCTGTTTTGAAACACAAAATAAGCATCGCAATTTTTTTCGATCTGCGTAAATTATAATCGAGTTAGCATTCCCGTAGGCAGTTATGTTAGAATTGGCAGCGCTTCGCATCTGTATTCTGAGCGCACTTTGGTATCGGGCAGAAGCGCGGGCGCGCGGCGAGAGGCGCGTTGTCTCGCTCTAATGCTCAAGGTCGTTCGGCCATGTAATCGCCTTAAAAAGAATACTTATTATTTCTTAGCTAGATCGTGTTCGGAAATGCATTATTAACTTTCTTCTATCAAAATATCTTCACTAATCTATTTAAACTTATCAAGCCGCTGATAGCTCGTAAAATATCACATTTTATATAAATTATGGCCTCTAAAAATAAACATTATCTACAAATTTCTAGAATCTGTCTGCGAATATTTTTCAGCCAAAAGACACCCACTCCACAGTCAGTGCTTCGCAAAATGTTCGAATTGAATTCTTCATAAAAACATAGACACTCAACACATCTACCAAAGATAATGTAATAGGTATGTAACGTCTATGATTTTTACAATTGCTTCACGTAGCCGTCAATCTTTTTTCTGGTATTCAAGTTTTGCCATTTTACGGCTGAGTTGCACCATCTTACTTTAACTTTGACAAACGTCAAAAAGCTGTCAATCTCCATAAAAAAACACCGGTTAACGTTAAAGTTACGGTCAAAGTTAGGTGGTGCAAGTCAGCCTAAATGTCATACTCGTACATTAATAATATACCTCGCGAGCAAAAGTATGGAATCACTTACATGAAGTTGTTTCCACGCGATGTTGTGAACTAACGAATTTGTTAGTAACAAAAAAAGTGGCACCATTTTAAAGATGCACACACTTTTAACTTTAAATTGATACCAAATTCATTTAAATCACACCGGTATTTAAAAAGATATCCCGGCTGATGTGAAGAAGTAAGGAAAAAGACATGTATCAACTGTTTGATACGTCGCGAGTTGCGGCTTATTTACCCCCTATAAAAGCACGTGTTTTCGGATTTTTGCTTTCACACGTTGATCCATACACATCTTCAACTGGGATTCTACACCTACAGAAGCAGCAGAAATCGTTGCTCTATCGCAAGAAGGGCTCAGCCAGCTGTCGCACGTCAGCTCCACATAAGCCAGTCCTGGGTTTCGAAAGTTGTAAGACGCTTTCGGGAGACTTGTGGCTTTATCCCGAGACCAAGTTCTGAACAGCGCCGGTGCACATCGCAGAGGGATGACCGGTTTTTCATGTCAACCTTTCTATGAAATCGTCATTTGACTGGTATCGACGTCCAGCAAGAGCTCAGAAATGTTCGTAGGATAGCTGTTAGCGAGTGGACAGTTCGTCTAAGATATAAGCAATAGAATTTGACTCCAAAAAGGCCTGCCACAGGCTCGAAACTGACGGCAGGTCGCCGACAAGCAAGCATGTAAGTGATTCCATACTTTTGATCGCGAGTGTACTTACTATATCTACAACTAGTACATGAAATGTGTACCATTACGTATCTATTGCGATATAAATAATATTAACAAATTGAAAATTTTGAACTAAAATAATATTAGGTCTACATTTGCAATTTATTGTCGTTTTGTTTTAGAGATAACTCATATTTCCATACAAACAGTTTTGCTTTTTAAACCTATGTATCATTTTATTTATCCTAAATTATATGAATACCTACCCATAAATTTTATTAATTTTAATGTTGTGGTAAATAAATTGGGTAAGTAGTTATTTATGACAACCTTATGGTAAGACACCAATAATTCTTGTACTCAACTTCTTTAAAATAACCCCCAATTCTAGCCCTAAAAACTACGTTATAAATAACTGTAAATAATTTTTGAAGCTGTAAAATAAGTCAATTGATTTGGTG
This sequence comes from Ostrinia furnacalis, assembly GCF_004193835.3. NCBI lineage: Eukaryota > Metazoa > Arthropoda > Insecta > Lepidoptera > Crambidae > Ostrinia > Ostrinia furnacalis. The sequence continues at coordinate 1,969 of NW_021133370.1, forward strand.
TTTCAGCCACAGGACGTCCACTGCTGAAAATATGCCTCTCATGATTTTTAGACTGGCCGGTTGGTAGCGGCCTGCATTCAACGCTATTTCAATTCAACGATATTTTTGGGGTTAGTATCAATACTAAATAGAGGTTGGGAATAATAATAAATACATCATTATCATCCGTCATACTTTTATTCAATGAAGTTGTGCATTAAAATACTAGTTACAATTATTATAATTAATCACTCTTTATCTGAATTTAAGTAACTTAAAGACTATTTATGTTACGTGTCTTATGTCTTATTTCTTCAGCTGGCCGCTTCTAGCGAGGTAATCCAGGGCCTTCAAGATTGCTGGCGGTGTGGGGGGAGGCGTGGGGATACCCGAACCCTGGTGATGAACGTAAACAGATATTAAAATTAATTTCACAAAATTCTCTATAAGCCCACTCTATTAAACAGCTATATACCTACTTATAATAAATCTGTAGAGAGTTCAATTCTGTACATGAAATATATTTTCAAAATAACTATCAGGGGGTGATTAGTGATCGATACTGATGCCAAAAATGCAATCAGTAAAATTTTTGTCTGTCTGTCTGTCCGTCTGTATGTTCCTTATAGAAATAAAAACTACTTGACGGATTTTAACGAAACTCGGTACAATTATTCTTCATACTCCTGGGCAGGTTATAGTATACTTAGGAATTCCCACGGGAACAGGAATTAGCGGGAAAATCCTTTTGTATGAAAAATCTTAACCGCTTAAGTAAGACGCTTGGAATTTGGCATGCAGGTACCTTAGTAAAGTTAAAGCTTAGTTACAACAGGATATTTCAAAATTCCCACGGGAACGGGAGTTAGCGGGAAAAAACATTTGTATGAAAATATCTAAACCGTGTGAGATAGATGAAGGGGGTATAACGGGATTCACGCGTACGAAGTCGCGGGCGGCCGCGAGTAAATTATAAATTGATAATTATAATATAAATTGACATTGTGCTGTGTACTATCCTTAAATAAATAAATAAATAAATTTGAATTATATGGTAAATCAATATCAGTGTTCACTACAATTTCCTATTTTGAACTACCATTACGGAACTTTCTTTAGTAGTGGTTTTTATAACCACCTATTTTAAGATGATGACCTGCATCTCATTTAGCAAATATTACAATAACGGAGAATATCAGGTGTTCTCATCTTCACCCTTTTCAACCGACTTCAAAAAAGGAGGAGGTTCTCAATTCGACCCGTATGTTTTTTTTTTTCTATGTTTGTTACGCGATAACTCCGCCAATTATGAACCGATTTGAACAAATCTTTTTTCGGCGTATAGGTAATACCTCAAGGGTGGTCCCATTTAAATTAAATAATAAAAAAAACAACCCCCAGGGGTGGAAAATTGGGGATGAACTTTTTTATACGCAATATCTCGTACGTCTACGTCATACGTATAATACCTATTTTTGTTGAATAGGTATTATCAAAAGGGTGGTTTCATGCGAATTTGAAGAAAATATTTCACCCCCAAGGGTGGAAAATTGGGGATGAACTTTTTTATACGCAATATTTTTAATTTTTAGTTTTTTTTTGTGTTCACGCATTTGAAGTCGGTTTTATTTTTTTTAAAAGTTAATTATATTATTTTCTTTAGATAACAAAAAAACAATAATCATACCGATGCCTGGTAACCGTTCTCATCGGCAATGTATGAGATGCTGTTAGCTTGACCGTCTGGAGTGTAGAAGCTGTAGTAGCCCTGGCTAACCACTGGGACTACTGGAGGGTTGCCGCCGAAATTCCGGGGTTCTCCTTGCCCGCCCACGGCTATGCCGTTGCTGGTCTCGAATCTGATGAAAAACATAAACGTCAGCTGTTTTAGTACAGATAAGCTTTTAATTTTTCTGCCCTCTCATAATTTTTTTAGTCCTATCAGCGATTTGATACAAACATTTGACAAGTGCTGAGAGGAAGCGGCACGCCGCAACAAACTCACTCTACAAATAATAAAATTAATT